>NC_074693.1:16890676-16925676 GCF_029448725.1 Salvelinus fontinalis
GTTTGTGAACAGAGCCCCAGGACCAGCTTGCTTAGGGGACTCTTCTCCAGGTTCATCTCTCTGTAGGTGATGACTTTGTTATGGAAGGTTTGGGAATCCATTCATTTTAAGCGGTCATAGAATTTAACGTCTCTTTTCTGGATTTTGATCATTAGTGGGTATCGGCCTAATTCTGCTCTGCATGCATTATTTGGTGTTTAATGTTGTACACAGAGGATATTTTTTACAGAATTCTGCATGCAGAGACTCAATTTGGTGTTTGTCCCATTTTGTGAATTCTTGGTTGGTGAGCAGATCCCAGACCTTACAACCGTAAAGGGCAGTGGGTTCTATAACTGATTCAAGTAGTTTTAGCCAGATCCTAATTGGGATGTCACATTTTATGTTCCTTTTGATGGCATAGAAGGCTCTTCTTGCCTTGTCTCTCAGATCGTTCACTGCTTTGTGGAAGTTACCTGTGGCGCTGATGTTTAGGTCAAGGTACGTATAGTTTTTTGTGTGCTCTAGGGCAAAGGTGTCTAGATGGAATTTGTATTATTGGCAACTGGATCTTTTTTGGAAAACCATTATTTTTGTCTTACTGAGATTTACAGTTAGGGCCTAGGTCTGACAGAATCTTTCTTTCTCTCTGTAACGGTCCTGACCTGTTTTATGTTGTTTTTGTATGTGTTTATGGTCAGGGCGTGTGTTTTGGGTGGGCAGTCTATGTTTTGTATTTCTAGGTTGGGTTTTGTCTTCGGCCTGGTATGATTCTCAATTAGAGACAGGTGTGTATCGTTTGTCTCTAATTGAGAGTCATACTAAGGCAGCCAGGGTTTCACTGGGGTTTTGTGGGTGTTTGTTCCTGTGTCCACACATGGACGGTTGAAGGTTAGTCACGTTTGTTGTTTTGTAGTTTTGTAGTGTCTTGTTTGCTGTTTTCATTAAAAGATGGCTTATTTCCCTCAATCCGCATCTTGGTCCTATCCATGCTCCTCCTCGTTTGAGGAGGAGAACAACATTGACTGCCTTTACAGAAACACCCACCACAACAGGACCAAGCGGATTGAGGAGAGAGAAAAGGAACTAAAGCACTGGACACAGGAGGAATGGTCTTGGGAGATCATGGACGGAAAAGGACCCTGGGGAAGGGTTGGAGAGAATCGCCGCTCTCGGGAGGAGAAGAAGGCAGCCACAGCCCAGGAGCGCTGGTATGAGGAGGCAGCACGTAGGAGAGGCTGGAAGCCCGAGAGGCTCACCCAAAAATTTCTTGGGGGGGGGCTAAAGGGGAGTGTGGCGAAGCCGGGTTGGATACCTGAGCCAACTCCCCGGGCTTGCCGTGGAGTAAGAGGGCGTCGTACTGGTCAGACACCGTGTTATGCGGTAAAGCGCACGGTGTCCCCAGTACGCGTGCTTAGCCCAGTGCGGGCTATTCCACCTTGCCGCACTGGGAGGGCTAGGTTGGGCATCGAGCCGAGTGCCATGAAGCCGGCCCAACGTATCTGGTCTCCAGTACGTCTCCTCGGGCCGGCGTACATGGCACCAGCCTTACAGGTGGTGTCCCCGGTTCGCCTGCATAGCCCAGTGCGGGCTATTCCACCTCGCCGCACTGGCAGGGCTACGGGGACCATTCAACCTGGTAAGGTTGGGGAGGCTCGGTGCTCAAGAGCACGTGTCCTCCTTCACGGTCCGGTATATCCGGCGCCACCTTCCCACCCCAGCTCAGTACCACCAGTGCCTGCACCACGCACCAGGCTTCCAGTGCATCTCCAGAGCCCTGTTCCTCTTCCACGCACTCTCCCTATGGTGCGTGTCTCCAGCCCGGTACCTCCAGTTCCGGTACCACGCACCAGGCCTAGAGTGCGCCACGAGAGTCCAGTGTGCCCAGTTCCTGTTCCCCGCACTCGCCCTGAGGTGCGTGCCCTCAGCCCGGTACCTCCAGTTCCGGTACCACGCACCAGGCATATAGTGCGTCTCAGCCGGCCAGAGTCTGCCGTCTGCCTAGCGCCAGAGCCGTCCTGCCATGACCAGCCAGAGCCGTCCTGCCATGACCAGCCAGAGCCGTCCTGCCATGACCAGCCAGAGCCGTCCTGCCATGACCAGCCAGAGCCGTCCTGCCATGACCAGCCAGAGCCGTCCTGCCATGACCAGCCAGAGCCGTCCTGCCATGACCAGCCAGAGCCGTCCTGCCATGACCAGCCAGAGCCGTCCTGCCATGACCTGCCAGAGCCGTCCTGCCATGACCTGCCAGAGCCGTCCTGCTATGACCTGCCAGAGCCGTCCAGCCAGGACCTGCCAGAGCCGTCCAGCCAGGACCTGCCGGAGTCCCTCAGCCAGGACCTGCCGCCCCTTATCCCGGTGCTGCCCCTTATCCCGGTGCTGCCCCTTGTCCCGGTGCTGCCCCTTATCCCGGTGCTTCCCCTTATCCCGGTGCTGCCCCTTGTCCCGGTGCTGCCCCTTGTCCCGGTGCTGCCCCTTGTCCCGGTGCTGCCCCTTGTCCCGGTGCTGCCCCTTGTCCCGGTGCTGCCCCTTGTACCGGTGCTGCCCCTTGTCCCGGTGCTGCCCCTTGTCCCGGTGCTGCCCCTTGTCCCGGTGCTGCCCCTTCTCCCGGTGCTGGCCGCTCCTTTAGGGGATGTTAGTTTTAGGGTGGTCATTGGGAGGGGAAGACAGAAGCGGGGAGTGACTATGGTGGTGTGGGGACAGCGTCCAGAGCCTGAGCCACCACCGTGGTCAACTGCCCACCCAGACCCTCCCCTGGACTTTGTGCTGGTGCGCCCGGCGTTCGCACCTTGAGGGGGGGGTTCTGTAACGGTCCTGACCTGTTTTATGTTGTTTTTGTATGTGTTTATGGTCAGGGCGTGTGTTTTGGGTGGGCAGTCTATATTTTGTATTTCTAGGTTGGGTTTTGTGTTCGGCCTGGTATGATTCTCAATTAGAGACAGGTGTGTATCGTTTGTCTCTAATTGAGAGTCATACTAAGGCAGCCAGGGTTTCACTGGGGTTTTGTGGGTGTTTGTTCCTGTGTCCACACATGGACGGTTGAAGGTTAGTCACGTTTGTTGTTTTGTAGTTTTGTAGTGTCTTGTTTGCTGTTTTCATTAAAAGATGGCTTATTTCCCTCAATCCGCATCTTGGTCCTATCCATGCTCCTCCTCGTTTGAGGAGGAGAACAACATTGACTGCCTTTACACTCTCTCTCTCTCTCTCTTTCTCTTTCTCTTTCTCTTTCTCTTTCTCTTTCTCTTTCTCTCTTTCTCTCTCTCTGTGTGTGGACGTGACAGCTTAAGGAGGAGAGAGAGAGCAAGTCAAACAGACAGAGAGAAAGACACAGAGCGAGAGATAGCGAGATAGCGAGAGAGAGACAGACAGACAGAAAGAGAGACACAGAGATACACAGAAAGACACAGAGAGACAGAGATAGACAGAGAGAGAGAGACAGAGAGAGAGATAGAGAGAGAGATAGAGAGATACAGAGAGAGAGATAGAGAGAGACACACAGGGAGAAACAGAGAGACAGACCCCGGAACACTCACACACACACTTTAAAACAGAGCTTCCCCACAGATTACTCTCAGCTTAATGTCTGTGGGAGGGTGAGTTCTCCAGGCTATCCTACTGTGTGTGTGTGTGTGTGTGTGTGTGTGTGTGTGTGTGTGTGTGTGTGTGTGTGCGCCTGAATCAGGGAGGATGGTTATGACACAAACAGAAAGCCTTGCAGTTTGGTGAGGGGGCTGGTTTCATACATAAGGCTGCACACAAACACACAACTGCTACTGCTCAGAGCCTGGGTAACCATGGGAACAGAGGAGCGAGTGTGTGTTTGTGTGTTCTAGTAGCCTGGAACCCTTTGGTTTCATAAACCATGAGATATTACCGTATTAAGATCCAAAAGTCTGCCACTGCACCTCATACAGTGCCGCACTACTTTATCACTGGCTAGAAAGAGAGATGCATGGTAATACACTACCTTATCACTGGATATGAAGAGAGATGCAGGTTAATACACTACCTTATCACTGGATATGAAGAGAGATGCAGGGTAATACACTACCTTATCACTGGCTGTGAATAGCGATGCAGGTTAATACACTACCTTATCACTGGAAATGAAGAGAGATGCAGGTTAATACACTACCTTATCACTGGAAATGAAGAGAGATGCAGGCTATTACACTACCTTGTCACTGGAAATGAAAAGAGACGCAGGTTATTACACTACCTGATCACTGGCTGTGAATAGACATGCAGGTTATTACACTACCTTATCACTGGCTGTGAATAGAGATGCAGGTTAAAACACTACCTTATCACTGGCTGTGAATAGAGATGCAGGTTATTACACTACCTTATCACTGGCTGTGAATAGAGATGCAGGTTATTACACTACCTTATCACTGGCTGTGAATAGAGATGCAGGTTAAACCACTACCTTATCACTGGCTGTGAATAGAGATGCAGGTTAAACACTACCTTATCACTGGCTGTGAATAGAGATGCAGGTTATTACACTACCTTATCACTGGCTGTGAATAGAGATGCAGGTTATTACACTACCTTATCACTGGATATGAAGAGATATGCAGGGTAATACACTACCTTATCACTGGCTGTGAATAGAGATGCAGGTTAAAACACTACCTTATCACTGGCTGTGAATAGAGATGCAGGTTAATACACTACCTTATCACTGGCTGTGAATAGAGATGCAGATTAAAACACTACCTTATCACTGCCTGTGAATAGACATGCAGGTTATTACACTACCTTATCACTGGCTGTGAATAGAGATGCAGGTTATTACACTACCTTATCACTGGCTGTGAATAGAGATGCAGGTTAATACACTATATTATCACTGGCTGTGAATAGAGATGCAGGTTAAAACACTACCTTATCACTGGCTGTGAATATAGATGCAGGTTATTACACTACCTTATCACTGGCTGTGAATAGAGATGCAGGTTATTACACTACCTTATCACTGGCTGTGAATAGAGATGCAGGTTAAACCACTACCTTATCACTGGCTGTGAATAGACATGCAGGTTATTACACTACCTTATCACTGGCTGTGAATAGACATGCAGGTTATTACACTACCTTATCACTGGCTGTGAATAGAGATGCAGGTTATTACACTACCTTATTACTGGCTGTGAATAGAGATGCAGGTTAAACCACTACCTTATCACTGCCTGTGAATAGACATGCAGGTTATTACACTACCTTATCACTGGCTGTGAATAGAGATGCAGGTTATTACACTACCTTATCACTGGCTGTGAATAGAGATGCAGGTTAAACCACTACCTTATCACTGGCTGTGAATAGAGATGCAGGTTAAAACACTACCTTATCACTGGCTGTGAATAGAGATGCAGGTTATTACACTACCTTATCACTGGCTGTGAATAGACATGCAGGTTATTACACTACCTTATCACTGGCTGTGAATAGAGATGCAGGTTATTACACTACCTTATCACTGGCTTTGAATAGAGATGCAGGTTAAACCACTACCTTATCACTGCCTGTGAATAGACATGCAGGTTATTACACTACCTTATCACTGGCTGTGAATAGAGATGCAGGTTATTACACTACCTTATCACTGGCTGTGAATAGAGATGCAGGTTAAACCACTACCTTATCACTGGCTGTGAATAGAGATGCAGGTTAAAACACTACCTTATCACTGGCTGTGAATAGAGATGCAGGTTATTACACTACCTTATCACTGGCTGTGAATAGAGATGCAGGTTATTACACTACCTTATCACTGGAAATGAAGAGATATGCAGGGTAATACACTACCTTATCACTGGCTGTGAATAGAGATGCAGGTTAAAACACTACATTATCACTGGCTGTGAATAGAGATGCAGGTTAATACACTACCTTATCACTGGCTGTGAATAGAGATGCAGGTTATTACACTACCTTATCACTGGCTGTGAATAGACATGCAGGTTATTACACTACCTTATCACTGGCTGTGAATAGAGATGCAGGTTATTACACTACCTTATCACTGGCTGTGAATGGAGATGCAGGTTAAACCACTACCTTATCACTGCCTGTGAATAGACATGCAGGTTATTACACTACCTTATCACTGGCTGTGAATAGAGATGCAGGTTATTACACTACCTTATCACTGGCTGTGAATAGAGATACAGGTTAAACCACTACCTTATCACTGGCTGTGAATAGAGATGCAGGTTAAAACACTACCTTATCACTGGCTGTGAATAGAGATGCAGGTTATTACACTACCTTATCACTGGCTGTGAATAGAGATGCAGGTTATTACACTACCTTATCACTGGATATGAAGAGATATGCAGGGTAATACACTACCTTATCACTGGCTGTGAATAGAGATGCAGGTTAAAACACTACCTTATCACTGCCTGTGAATAGACATGCAGGTTATTACACTACCTTATCACTGGCTGTGAATAGAGATGCAGGTTATTACACTACCTTATCACTGGCTGTGAATAGAGATGCAGGTTAAACCACTACCTTATCACTGGCTGTGAATAGAGATGCAGGTTAAAACACTACCTTATCACTGGCTGTGAATGGAGATGCAGGTTATTACACTACCTTATCACTGGCTGTGAATAGAGATGCAGGTTATTACACTACCTTATCGCTGGATATGAAGAGATATGCAGGGTAATACACTACCTTATCACTGGCTGTGAATAGAGATGCAGGTTAAAACACTACCTTATCACTGGCTGTGAATAGAGATGCAGGTTATTACACTACCTTATCACTGGCTGTGAATAGAGATGCAGGTTAATACACTACCTTATCACTGGCTGTGAATAGAGATGCAGGTTAAAACACTACCTTATCACTGCCTGTGAATAGACATGCAGGTTATTACACTACCTTATCACTGGCTGTGAATAGAGATGCAGGTTAATACACTACCTTATCACTGGCTGTGAATAGAGATGCAGGTTAAAACACTACATTATCACTGGCTGTGAATAGAGATGCAGGTTAATACACTACCTTATCACTGGCTGTGAATAGAGATGCAGGTTATTACACTACCTTATCACTGGCTGTGAATAGAGATGCAGGCTAATACACTACATTATCCCTGGCTGTGAATAGAGATGCAGGTTAATACACTACATTATCCCTGGCTGTGAATAGAGATGCAGGTTATTACACTACCTTATCACTGGCTGTGAATAGAGATGCAGGTTAATACACTACATTATCCCTGGCTGTGAATAGAGATGCAGGTTAATACACTACATTATCCCTGGCTGTGAATAGAGATGCAGGTCAATACACTACCTTATCGCTGGCTTTGAATAGAGCTGCAGGTTAATACACTACCTTATCACTGGCTGTGAATAGAGATGCAGGTTAATACACTACCTTATCACTGGCTGTGAATAGAGATGCAGGTTAATACACTACCTTATCACTGGCTGTGAATAGAGATGCAGGTTAAAACACTACCTTATTACTGGCTGTGAATAGAGATGCAGGTTATTACACTACCTTATCACTGGCTGTGAATAGAGATGCAGGTTAATACACTACCTTATCACTGGCTGTGAATAGAGATGCAGGTTATTACGCTACCTGATCACTGGCTGTGAATAGAGATGCAGGTTATTACACTACCTTATCACTGGCTGTGAATAGAGATGCAGGTTAATACACTACCTTATCACTGGCTGTGAATAGAGATGCAGGTTAATACACTACCTTATCACTGGCTGTGAATAGAGATGCAGGTTAAAACACTACCTTATCACTGGCTGTGAATAGAGATGCAGGTTAATACACTAAATTATCCCTGGCTGTGAATAGAGATGCAGGTTAATACACTACCTTATCACTGGCTGTGAATAGAGATGCAGGTTAATACACTACATTATCACTGGCTGTGAATAGAGATGCAGGTTAAAACACTACCTTATCACTGGCTGTGAATAGAGATGCAGGTTAATACACTACATTATCACTGGCTGTGAATAGAGATGCAGGTTAATACACTACCTTATCACTGGCTGTGAATAGAGATGCAGGTTAATACACTACCTTATCACTGGCTGTGAATAGAGATGCAGGTTAAAACACTACCTTATCACTGGCTGTGAATAGAGATGCAGGTTAATACACTACATTATCCCTGGCTGTGAATAGAGATGCAGGTTAAAACACTACCTTATCACTGGCTGTGAATAGAGATGCAGGTTATTACTCTACCTTATCACTGGCTGTGAATAGAGATGCAGGTTAATACACTACATTATCCCTGGCTGTGAATAGAGATGCAGGTTAATACACTACATTATCCCTGGCTGTGAATAGAGATGCAGGTTATTACACGACCTTATCACTGGCTGTGAATAGAGATGCAGGTTAATACACTACATTATCCCTGGCTGTGAATAGAGATGCAGGTTAATACACTACCTTATCACTGGCTTTGAATAGAGATGCAGGTTAATACACTACCTTATCACTGGCTGTGAATAGAGATGCAGGTTAATACACTACCTTATCGCTGGCTGTGAATAGAGATGCAGGTTAATACACTACCTTATCACTGGCTGTGAATAGAGATGCAGGTTAATACACTACCTTATCACTGGCTGTGAATAGAGATGCAGGTTAATACACTACCTTATCACTGGCTGTGAATAGAGATGCAGGTTAATACACTACCTTATCACTGGCTGTGAATAGAGATGCAGGTTATTACACTACCTTATCACTGGCTGTGAATAGAGATGCAGGTTAATACACTACATTATCACTGGCTGTGAATAGAGATGCAGGTTAATACACTACCTTATCACTGGCTGTGAATAGAGATGCAGGTTAATACACTACATTATCACTGGCTGTGAATAGAGATGCAGGTTAATACACTACCTTATCACTGGCTGTGAATAGAGATGCAGGTTATTACACTACCTTATCACTGGCTGTGAATAGAGATGCAGGTTAATACACTACCTTATCACCGGATAGGAAGAAAGATGCAGTTTAATACATTTCATTTTGATTCGATTCTCCTCTGTGGAAATGATGCTGAGAAGTTGAAAGATTTTTCTAGATACATTTTCAGTGCGACATAGTCCTACTTTTTTCTGCTAATAAGGCTCAAACGCCGTATTTTTTTGTTTAGAAGAAACGGTAACAGTTTGGTGTTTGGACCGCTTTACTTCAAAGCAACATAACACTTTTTTTCAGTGTTCACTGATTATCTTCATGGAAGATACAGTATATGTTTGGCAAAATCTCTTGTAGTCTAGGACAGCTCTGTTCAGATGCCAAAACCCATGCCCAAAAGAATCATCTCTCTTTCATCCTCAGAAGGTCATCTTGTTAAATAGTCTGATCATTTAAACTGATAGACATCTCGAAAAATCACCTCCACTAAAATGTTATCTGTGTGAAAAGATGAAAAGATGTGCAGGCTTAAATTTCTGCCGGGATTCAATTAAACACATGTGTTTGACACGCGCACAATGCTTGACATATAGAAGGTCATTTCAGCAAGAGCCAACATCTGGCATTTAACAGGAATGCGATCTCTGCGCACGTTGGAGAAATCGTCGGTAGCTCTCTTACTACAACACGTCTCTGATTGTATCCTGGTCTCCAACTTAAACATCTTCTGACGCTAACAGCATCTCTCTAACATCAGACGGGTGTCACTGCATCACTGTACAGACTCGTGTTGCTGTCCCGACCATAAATATTTGAAGGCCTTGAAAATAGATAAATATTTGAGAGTTGAAAACATGACTAATTCATAAGATAATAGGATTAATAATTGAAGGGGAAAGTGGGACGATGCAGCTGATATTTCTTAATTTCCTTTTACCCCTGAATCCAAACACATCGCTCCATTAAAGTCTGAACTACGAATGTCTGTATCTGGAAGAACACTCTCTTCCTTATTTACAATAGTGTACTAATAGATATAGCCAGTCACATCATTCCCTCTAAGGGGGCAGTTCCCATTGAAATACAGATCAAATGAATATCACACCCTGATCTGTTTCAGCTGCCTTTGTGCTTGTCTCCACCCCCTCCAGGTGTCGCCATTCTTCCCCATTATCCACAGTGCATTTATACCTGTGTTCTCTGTTTGTGTCACGGATCCCTCCGGAACTGTCATTTTGCACACCTGGTCCCTATTCCCGTTGATTAGTAATTGTGTAAGTGTGCCCTTTTTTATTTTTTTATTTCACCTTTATTTAACCAGGTAGGCCAGTTGAGAACTAGTTCTCATTTACAACTGCGACTTGACCAAGACAAAGCAAAGCAGTGCGACACAAACAACAACACAGTATATGTATTGAAAAATCTGTTTACAGTGTGTGCAATTGAAGTAAGGAGGTAAGGCAATAAATAGGCCAATCGTGGCAAAGTAATTCCAATTGAGCAATTTATACTGGAGTGATATTTGTGCAGATGAGGATGTGGAAGTAGAATTACTGGTGTGCAAAAGAGCAGAAAAATAAAAAAAAATATGTGGATGAGGTACGTAGTTGGTTGGATGGGCTATTTACAGATGGGCTATGTACAGCGATCGGTAAGCTGCTCTGACACCTGACACTTAAGGTTAGTGAGGGAGATATAAGTCTCCAACTTCAGTGATTTTTGCAATTCGTTCAAGTCATTGGCAGCAGGGAACCGGAAGGAAAGGTGGCCAAAGGAGGAGTTGGCTTTATGGATGATCAGTGAAATATACCTGCTGGAGCGCGTGCTACGGGTGGGTGGTGCTATGGTGACCAGTGAGCTGAGATAAGGCGGGGCTTTACCTAGCAAAGACTTATAGATGACCTGGAACCAGTGGGTTTGACGATGAATATGTAGCGAGGACCAGCCGAGAGCATACAGGTTGCAGTGTTGGGTAGTATATGGAGCTTTGGTGACAAAACGGATGGCACTGTGATAGACTGCATCCAATTTCCTAAGTACAGTGCTTGAGGCTGTTTTGTAAATGACATCGCCGAAGTCAAGGATCGGAGATGCTTAATGTGAGCCTGGAAGGAGAGTTTACAGTCTCACCAGACACCTAGGAATTTATAGTTGTCCACATATTCAAAACTGTCCAGAGTAGTGACGCTAGTCGGGCGGGCAGGTGCGTGCAGCGATCGGTTGAAGATCATGCATTTTGTTTTACTAGCATTTAAGAGCAGTTGGAGGCCATGGAAGGAGTGTTGTATGGCATTGAAGCTTGTTTGGAGGTTTGTTAACACAGTGTTCAAAGAAGGGCCAGATGTATACAGAACGGTGTCGTCTGCGTAGAGGTGGATCAAAGAATGACCCGCAGCAAGAGCGCCATCGTTGATGTATACAGAGAAAAGAGTCGGCCAGAGAATTGAACCCTGTGGCACCCCCATAGAGACTGCCAGAGGTCAGGACAACAGGCCCTCCGATTTGACACACTGAACTCTATCTGAGAAGTAGTTAGTGAACCAGGCGAGACAGTCATTAGAGAAAGCAAGGCTGTTGAGTCTGCTGATGAGAATACGGTGATTGACAAATTTGAAAGCCTTGGCCAGGTCGATGAAGATGGCTGCACAGTACTGTCATTTATTGATGGCGGTTATGATATAATTTAGGACCTTGAGCATGGCTGAGGTGCACTCGTGACCAGCTCGGGAACCAGATTGCATAGCGGAGAAGGTACGGTGGGATTTGAAATGTTTACCATTGTCCTGTTGATTATTGTTACAATGTTTGTTGGTGGTGTGAGTACCTGTGCTATGTTGTTTTGGCTTTCGTGCCGCGTGTATTGTGCAGAGTCGGGTCTCGTACCGTGTGATAATCATTGTGCAATTGTGTTATTTATTCAAGGTACTCTTCGCTCTTTTGTTTGGGTTTCTACCCTGTATTTTGTATACGTGTTTGTTTGGTTTTCGTCCCAGTGCCTTTACACGGCACGCTATAACTTGGGAAAACTCCTATTACGCATTCCTGCGCCTGTCTCCTGATCCTTCATACCACAGTGACAGTTTGTCTGTTGTCAGTTTGTTTTGTTTGTTAGAGCCTTCCAGCGTTTTTCCCCATGCTCCTGTCTGTTTCTAGGTCCTGTTTTCCCCATGCTCCTGTCTGTTTCTAGGTCCTGTTTTCCCCACGCTCCTGTCTGTTTCTAGGTCCTGTTTTCCCCATGTTCCTGTCTGTTTCTAGGTCCTGTTTTCCCCATGCTCCTGTCTGTTTCTAGGTCCTGTTTTCCCCATGCTCCTGTCTGCTCCTGTCTGTTTCTAGGTCCTGTTTTTAATAGGTCCTAGTTTTCTAGGTCCTAGTTTTCCCCGGTTTTGACAGTTCTGCCTGCCCTGAGCCTGCCTACCGTTCTGTACCTTGTCACACCACACTGGATTATTGACCTCTGCCTGCCCTGACCCTAAGACTTCCTTATAACCATGTGTGTTTCACATTTGGGACTACCTTATAACCATGTGTGTTTCACATGTGGGACTACCTTATAACCATGTGTGTTTCACATGTGGGACTAACTTATAACCATGTGTGTTTCACATGTGGGACTAACTTATAACCATGTGTGTTTCACATGTGGGACTACTTTATAACCATGTGTGTTTCACATGTGGGACTAACTTATAACCATGTGTGTTTCACATGTGGGACTACATTATAACCATGTGTGTTTCACATGTGGGACTAACTTATAACCATGTGTGTTTCACATGTGGGACTACCTTATAACCATGTGTGTTTCACATGTGGGACTACATTATAACCATGTGTGTTTCACATGTGGGACTACATTATAACCATGTGTGTTTCACATGTGGGACTACATTAGGCAGAAGGTGAGCGTGAGTGATGGACAATGTGTCATGAATATGGAACACACACACACACACACACACACACACGCCACCTCAAGAGGCTTAGCCCAGGGTGAAGCTTTTGAGACCCATGGAATACATGGCCTGGTTCTAATGACTGTCTCCCCAAACTGGCCTGGGATGTTTCTAGTCTTCTATTCTGTCTCCACAAACTGTCCACAATGAATACAGGGTGTCAGAGACAGACTCTAGACAGACTGTAGACAGACTGTAGACAAACTGTAGACAGACAGACAGACAGACAGACAGACAGAGACAGACAGACAGACAGACAGACAGACATAATGACACCTCTACGTTGTCTCCTGTCCCGTTTCTTTTTCATGATGTTTAAAAATGAACTTCAATACAGTTTTTGCTGTATCCCCTTACAATATTCACTCAGTTAATAATAATGCAGGCCATATTAAAAAGATATTGAGAGGCCATTCAGTACAGGACTAGGTGGACCTAATGCTAATTTGTGCAAACCAAAAACAATTGTCGCCCATATCTGTTCAATAAAAAACAAATAAAGACTGGAAAGGTATTTTAAGGATATACAGTGTGTAATGAACATGATGGGAGACAGAGTGCTGGTTTCAAGCGCAGGGCGCAGCAGGTGTTTATTGTAAAGGACCACAGGAGGAGGCAGGTAGCTGAGTTCAGGGGCCGGCAGAAGGTCATACACAGGAGGAGGCAGGTAGCTGGGTCCAGGGGCCGGCAGAAGGTCATACACAGGAGGAGGCAGGTAGCTGGGTCCAGGGGCAGGCATAAAGTCATACACAGGAGGAGGCAGGTAGCTGGGTCCAGGGGCAGGCAGAAGGTCAGACACAGGAGGAGGCAGGTAGCTGGGTCCAGGGGCAGGCAGAAGGTCAGACACAGGAGGAGGCAGGTAGCTGGGTCCAGGGGCAGGCAGAAGGTCAGACACAGGAGGAGGCAGGTAGCTGGGTCCAGGGGCAGGCAGAAGGTCATACACAGGAGGAGGCAGGTAGCTGGGTCCAGGGGCAGGCAGAAGGTCAGACACAGGAGGAGGCAGGTAGCTGGGTCCAGGGGCAGGCAGAAGGTCAGACACAGGAGGAGGCAGGTAGCTGGGTCCAGGGGCAGGCAGAAGGTCAGACACAGGAGGAGGCAGGTAGCTGGGTCCAGGGGCAGGCAGAAGATCAGAAATAGGAGGAGGCAGGTAGCTGGGTCCAGGGGCAGGCAGAAGGTCAGACACAGGAGGAGGCAGGTAGCTGGGTCCAGGGGCAGGCAGAAGGTCAGACACAGGAGGAGGCAGGTAGCTGGGTCCAGGGGCAGGCAGAAGGTCATACACAGGAGGAGGCAGGTAGCTGGGTCCAGGGGCAGGCAGAAGGTCATACACAGGAGGAGGCAGGTAGCTGGGTCCAGGGGCAGGCAGAAGGTCAGACACAGGAGGAGGCAGGTAGCTGGGTCCAGGGGCAGGCAGAAGGTCAGACACAGGAGGAGGCAGGTAGCTGGGTCCAGGGGCAGGCAGAAAGTCATACACAGGAGGAGGCAGGTAGCTGGGTCCAGGGGCAGGCAGAAGGTCAGACACAGGAGGAGGCAGGTAGCTGGGTCCAGGGGCAGGCAGAAGGTCATACACAGGAGGAGGCAGGTAGCTGGGTCCAGGGGCAGGCAGAAGGTCAGACACAGGAGGAGGCAGGTAGCTGGGTCCAGGGGCAGGCAGAAGGTCAGACACAGGGGGTCCAAAAAGGCAATAGTACAGGCAGGGAAAAGGCTTGTAATGTTGTCTAGGAGATCAGGCAATAGGTTGATAACAGGAAATCCAATAGGCTAAAGTACAGGCAGGGAATAGGCAAAAGACATTGTTAGTGAGGCAGGCAAAAACTATCATACACAGGAGGAGTAAATTACAGGAAAAACAGAGCTCCAAATAGAAGTGTATCACAAATCAAACAATACCTCACAGTGATGGGGTGCAAAGAACTGAACTAAATAGTGTGTGATAATGACATACAGGTGTGTGAACAGGTGATCAGAACTCAAGTGATTAGAATCTGGAGAGTGAGCTGCATTCAGGGGATCTATGTGTTTGAGAGTGTGAGCTGGAAAAGTGAGCTGCATTCAGGGGATCTACGTGTTTGAGAGTGTGAGCTGGAAAAGTGAGCTGCATTCAGGGGATCTACGTGTTTGAGAGTGTGAGCTGGAAAAGTGAGCTGCATTCAGGGGATCTACGTGTTTGAGAGTGTGAGCTGGAAAAGTGAGCTGCATTCAGGGGATCTACGTGTTTGAAAGTGTGAGTTGGAAGCAGACGTAACACGGTGCATTCAGAAAGTATTCAGAGCCCCTTCCCTTTCTCCACATTTTGTTACGTTACAGCTTTATTGTAAAATTGATTGAATCAAAAAACTTCCTCATCAATCTACACTCAATACTCCCAAATGACAAACTGAAAACAGTTTTTTAGAATGTATTAAAAATAAAAAACAAATATACGTTATTTTCACAAGTTTTCAGAGCCTTTGCTAAGAGACTTGAAATTGAACTCAGGTGGAACCTGTTTCCATTGATCATTGATCATCCACTCGGGATCCAAACAGTCGTCGCTACACAGGCACACACACATATCCAGATATCAATCTCTCAAAGAGATGGTGCCATGAAGACGTGTTACTGACCCGTGTGGCTCAGTTGGTACAGTATGATGCGTGCAATGCCAGGGTTGTGGGTTTGATTCCCATGGTGGACCAGTACAAAAATGTATGTGCTGACTATTGTAAGTTGCTCTGGATAAGTGTCTGCTAAATTACTCAAAGGTACTGGAGCTCAGCTAATCAGAGAGAAGTAGAGAATCAATAACTAAAATGTTAATGTAAGAAGTGACACTTTTTTCATTATAAATATTTATGACATGAGACTGTTCAGGAAGATTTACAAGCTGGCTGTGTTTCTAGGTGACGTGTTAATGGGCACATCTTAAATGGCAATAGGGTAACATTTGGCACACAAAGTGTAAGCGAAGGCAGTCACATGTGAACAGCTAAGTGTGCCTTCCTGTGTGAATGTGTACACTGCAGGGTACCAATATATTATTGTCCCTATGTGAGTATTGTAATCTGCTGTAATAGTTAGGAACATTGTTTGCTCTCTTTTTTTCTTTCTCTCTCTTTCTCCCCCCCCCCCGTCCCCCCCGTCCCTCCGTCCTGTCATTAAACCTGCCATCACTCCTTCAGCACAACAAGTCCACATGGTAACATGGTCGTTAGGGTCGTCACAAATTAGTTTCCATAACAGTCCTGTCAAAAATGAAGGATCTCTACAAAGTGTCTGTGTTTCTCGGGGAGCCCCTCTGTTTGTGTCTTATTTTAGGCCTGACGCTGGATGATGGCCAGGAGAAGCAGGCCTTTAGTGGGGGAGCTGAACCAGGGAAGCTTGAGCACTGTAGCATTCTGTGGAAGTCTGTCTGGACTGACAACTGCACCTGGACATAAGCTAGAGTGTGTCCCAAATGGCATCCTATTCCCTTTATAGTGTACTACTACAAAAGTAGTGCACTAAATAGGGAATAGCGTGCTATTTAGGACGGATTCCTAGTTTTCTGCTCAGTGAGGATCGGTAAGGACAGGACATGACCCTAAAAATGTCTGAGTGGAGGGGCGAAGGGGCAGAGACTATAGGATTTATATTTCATTAGGGTGTTGCAGAGTTTACACTGGCAGCACAATTCAGATATTTTGCCCGATTATTGGCAAAAAGATCTGGGCCCATATCCACAAAGCATGTCAGAAAAGGTCACGTTATTAAAAACCGTTTTAAGACTGAGAGTAGGTTTTAGGATGATGATGTTAAGACACTGCTCAGACAAACTCATGATGTACGTAATTAAATAATCAAAAGAGCACCGTGTTTATTTATTAGCCTAGTGGTTATACTGTAAGTATTTAGGTCTAAATGATTAATGGATTGATGAAATATCAAAACATTCTTTTGACAAGTCAAAAGAAATTGCATGTGATGCAGGAACCACTGACATGTTTCTATTATCAAGACACCTGCTGTTATCTCTTAACTGGTTAGGACAGCTCATTAGGTGTCCTCAATACAGTATCTGTCGATTAGGTGTGACTCATGACTAAAGCGGCTTCATGCATAGCTTTTATTTTTACCCGTAAGAGTAGGAGTAGAATGTCTCTATTCTCACCACTTATGACCAATGTTCTGCTCTGAGACGCTTTGTGGATATGGGCCCTGATCTGACTGGGCAAAATATCAATTATTGGCAAAAGATCTGATCTGTCTGGTCAAAAGACCAATTCATGACAACAGATCTGATCTGATTGGTCAAAAGACCAATTCGTGACAACAGATCTGATCTGATTGGTCAAAAGACCAATTCGTGACAACAGATCTGATCTGATTGGTCAAAAGACCAATTAGTAACAACAGATCTGATCTGACTGGTCAGAAGACCAATTATTGGCAAAAGATCTGATCTGACTGGTCAAAAGACCAATTTGTGACAACAGATCTGATCTGATTGGTCAAAAGACCAATTAGTAACAACAGATCTAATCTGACTGGTCAAAGACCAATTATTGGCAAAAGATCTGATCTGATTGGTAAAAAGACCAATTACATAATATTATTAGTCAATCCCAAATGGCACCCTATTCTCTATATAGGGACCAAGGTCAAAAACAGTGTACTACATAGGGAATATGAGGTGGTATTTGATATACAAGCTGCGTCATTCAACCCTTCAATAATGGTGTAAACCACCCACCTCCTAATTAACCTCAACCTTGTGTAATTATAAATATCAACCATATTGCAGCCCAATTCTGATCTATTTCCACTAATTGGTATTCTGGGCAAAAGATCAGAATTGGGCTGTCTGTGTAAACACAGCCATTGATCAATCTAATCTATTATAGGGTAACTCACAATAGTACATAGCAACATATCCAGGTGCCATAGCAACATATCCATGTGCCATAGCAACATATCCAGGTGTCATATCTCTAGGTCCAGGGATAATGTTGGTACCCAGCTCACTCCTGTAATTATATTCTGTATGCAGGTGGGAAAATCTTCAGTAAATAACCATGCCTCACACAGAATAAAAATGCAGAGAGTGAATTGTGTGTGTGTGTGCATGCACGTGTGTCAGTGGGTGTGCATGTGTTCAAGCGTATCCTTAGCCTAAGGGATTCTATCTCAAATCGGACAAATCTCTCCACTAAGACCAAATCATCCTCTTATTTAGTTGCTGCTTAGTGAGCTGGAAAACACCCTTCAACAGTTGAATCCACTCCCATCTCTCAAAGGAGTGCAGAAAAGGGAGGGTATACAACCATGTCTCTGTCAGTTAGCACCCTATTCCCTAAGTAGTGCACTAGAATATAGGAGATAGGGTACAGAACAATTCCAGCTGTATTATAGGACCCCTTATAGAGCGATCCTAGAACAACTATAGGATATTTATGGAATAGGGTGCCATTTTGGACGTAACCCCAAGTAGCAGAGTAACAGACACGTTTGGTTCTGGCTGAGTTGAGGCCTCCACCTCAACCCTCTGTAGGATTGTGGGGTTGTGATCTCTCTCTAAGATGTCGACGGGAGTTAATGAATATCTCTATCACAGAGCCTGGGGCTGCATACCAAATGGAACCCTATTCCCTACATATTGCACTACTACCCATGGACCCTGGTAAAGCATTGTGCGCTATATAGGGAATAGGGTTCCATTCAGGGGGCAGCCTAGGTAATCCTGCCCTGCAAAATTCTGGCTTCATGGATAAGATGTGAGATAATAGGAGGCCCAGTGGTATCAGGAATTTCCTCCATGCTTGGCTGTCTAAGCTCAAATCAATGCCTTTATTTCTTTATTTTCATTAGTGAAAGATAGACAGAGAGACATGTACTAGTCTGTGGCGACCTAAATGCCAGAACTGGACAAGAACCTGACACCCTCAGCACACAGGGGGACAAACACCTGCCTGGAGGTGACAGCGTTCCCTCCCCCATATGCCCCCCTAGGCACAAATATGACAACATAACCAACAAAAACGGGTCACAACTCCTGCAGCTCTGTTGCACGCTGGTTATGTACACAGTCAATGGTAGGCTTCGAGGGGAATCCTATGGAATCCTATAGCTCATCTCTTGGCAGTAGTAGTTTTTCGCAACAAAGCCTCCACTCACGCCGCCAAACTTACCCGAGTAAAACTGACTATCCTACCGATCCTCACCTTCAGCGATGTCATCTACAAAATAGCTTCCAACACTCTACTCAGCAAACTGGATGCAGTCTATCACAGTGCCATCCGTTTTGTTACCAAATCAAATTATACCACCCAACACTGCGACCTGTATGCTCTAATTGGCTGGCCCTCGCTACATATTCGTCACCAGACCCACTGGCTCCAGGTCATCTATAAGTCTATGCTAGGTAAAGCTCCGCCTTATCTCAGTTCACTGGTCACGATAACAACACCCACACGTTCCACCCACACCCACCCACACGTTCCAGCAGGTATATCTCACTGATCATCCCAAAAGCCAACACCTCATTTGGCCGCCTTTCCTTCCAGTTCTCTGCTGCCAGTAACTGGAACGAATTGCAAAAATCACTGAAGTTGGATACTTTTATTTCCCTCACCAACTTTAAACATCTGCCATCTGAGCAGCTAACCGATTGCTGCAGCTGTACATAGTCCATCTGTAAACTACCCACCCAATTTACCTACCTCACCCCCCATACTGCTTTTATTTATTTACTTTTCTGCTCTTTTGCACACCAGTATCTCTTCTTGCACATCATCCTCTGCTCATTTATCACTCCAGTGTTAATCTGCTAAATTGTAATTATTCGCTCTATGGCCTATTTATTGCCTACCTCCTCATGCCTTTTGCACACACTGTATATAGACTTTCTTTTTTCTACTGTGTCATTGACTTGTTTATTGTGTTATTGGCTTGTTTATTGCTTACTCCATGTGTAACTATGTGTTGTTGTCTGTGTCACACTGCTTTGCTTTATCTTGGCCAGGTCGCAGTTGCAAATGAGAACTTGATCTCAACTAGCCTACCAGGTTAAATAAAGGTGAAATATAAAATAAAATAAAATAAATAGTACTGTAGACTACTTTAACACTGACCTCAATCCAGAGTCTCTCAGAGCGTTCACATTCAGCCCACTGACACCCCTCTCAGACCACAGCAAAACCACAGTCTTATTGAACAGAGCCATACGCAATCCATGAGGCATCAAAGCAAAATAACTGAACAATATTAAGAAATGCTATAGATGGAAGGAAAGTAGTGTTGAAACCTACCAAAAAACAATTACGCAACAACAAAATCAATCCCTTTTAGACAACATGAGAAGGGCCACCGTAGGCAGACCTGGCTCTCAAGAGAAGACAGGGTATGTGCACACTGTCCACAAAATGAGGTGGAAACTGAGTTGCACTTCCTAACCTCCTGCCAAATGTATGACCATATTAGAGACACATATTTCCCTCAGATTACACAGATCCACAAAGAATTCGAAAACAAACCCGATTTTGATAAACTCCCATATCTACTGGGTGAAATACCACAGTGTTCCATCACAGCAGCAAGATTTGTGATCTGTTGCCACAAGAAAAGGACAACCAGTGAAAACAAACACCATTATAAATACAACCCATATTTATGTTTATTTATTTTCCCTTTTGTACTTTAATATTTCCACATCATTACAACACAGTTTATAGACATAATATGACATTTGAAATGTCTCTGTTCCTTTGGAACTTCTGTGAGTGTAATGTTTACTGATTATTTTGGATTGTTTATTATCTATTTCCCTTGCTTTGGCAAATCCAAATACCAAACCTACAACCTTGATTTTGAACAAAATTACCTGAATGGATAATTACTACCAGGGACTATCAAGACAATAATTCTAACTAACAAAAACCTGCAGGAGAAACACAGCAGAAACCTTGAAATACGACACAAGTGAGTGATGTTAAGTCTGAAGTTACTATTGAAGCCAAAAAGTTAAAGACAATAATCCCTGGGTAATTTTGTTATATAAAGCCTAGTAAAAAAAAAATGCTATTAAACTACCAAGCTGCTAGGACAAAACAGACCCCGTTGCAACTTCAATCAGCACTGAAGTGGGAAGTGAGATCTTTTGAGCCCAACAATGGAAGCAGAGTTTCAGAGCCTCCCCCAACCAAATGCAGAGGCCTTTAAAGCTCCCTGCCCCATGGCTTCCCCTGTGCAGAGGTCACCACAGTACAGTACCCCTTGGATATTAAATAAATAACGCTGCACTCAATAAGTACAAAAAGAAGCTCCTCAAGGACAATTCAGAGACACTTTTTGATGACTGCTACAAAGAGGGAAATGTAAGAAACTTAATATTCCACACAGACCATCCCCTGGCATGGCACAGTGCAATAAGAGCACACTACCCCAGACTCAGAGAGGGTATTGGCCCAGGGTGGAAACTCAGAATACTAGACATTGAAGAGATTGAAACAACCTCTGTCAAGAGGTAAATTCACAGACCTGGAGAGAGAGAGCCGGTGGAACTCAGAGAGCGTGTCCACACACTTCAGACAGAACAGACCCACAACACAGACCAGCCAACAACACCCCATCAACAAGACCTGGAGGGCGGAAGATGGAGACAGACGAATGTCTGAGAGAGCTGGCTGCCCTCTGGACTGAGGTGAGAGAACTTGAGGAGAGAGAGGAACACACGGCCCAGCTGACAGAGGAACACACGGCCCAGCTGACAGAGGAACACACGGCACAGCTGACAGAAGAACACACGGCCCAGCTGACAGAGGAACACACGGCGCAGCTGACAGAGGAACACACGGCGCAGCTGACAGAGGAACACACGGCCCAGCTGACAGAGGAACACAGGGCCCAGCTGACAGAGGAACACACAGCCCAGCTGACAGAGGAACACACAGCCCAGCTGACAGAGGAACACACGGCCCAGCTGACAGAGGAACACACGGCCCAGCTGACAGAGGAACACACAGCCTAGCTGACAGAGGAACACACGGCCCAGCTGACAGAGGAACACACAGCCTAGCTGACAGAGGAACACACGGCCCAGCTGACAGAGGAACACACAGCCCAGCTGACAGAGGAACACACGGCCCAGCTGACAGAGGAACACACAGCCCAGCTGACAGAGGAACACACGGCCCAGCTGACAGAGGAACACACGGCCCAGCTGACAGAGGAACACAGGGCCCAGCTGACAGAGGAACACAGGGCCCAGCTGACAGATGAACACACGGCCCAGCTGACAGAGGAACACACAGCCCAGCTGACAGAGGAACACACGGCCCAGCTGACAGAGGAACACACAGCCCAGCTGACAGAGGAACACACGGCCCAGCTGACAGAGGAACACACAGCCCAGCTGACAGAGGAACACATGGCCCAGCTGACAGAGGAACACAGGGCCCAGCTGACAGAGGAACACACGGCCCAGCTGACAGAGGAACACACCACCCAGCTGACAGCATTGCAGGAGGCGGTGAGAAAGCTGAGGTGTCACAGAAAGCAAAACCCAGACTACAACCTCATCACCACAATGGGACAGACCCCACCCCGTCCTAGCAACCCTGTCAGCTTCCCCGATAGCCCTCCTGACAACCCCCACACATCCACTGAGAACACAAATGCCAGACATTGTGCTCCTCATTCACCCAAATGGGAAATACATTCAAGAGAATAAACTTTTTTCCCAAACACAAAGTGGCTAAACTCTGGTGCCCAAACACTAGGCATATCCTGGTGCTTCTGTCAGGGGACAGACTAGGCTCCCCCAGCCACATCATAATTCACACGGGCACAAACGTCCTGAGGGCCCAGAAAGAAAGGGTGGCAACAACACTCAAGGGAGTGATTGAAAAATCTTCGTCCACTTTCCCCAACGCGCAAGTGGTTATCTCCACCCGACTACCAGGAAAAGACTCACCCTGCAACCATAAAACTGGTGAATGCAAGTATTTCACGAGACTGTGCCTCAAAACTTAATGTCTACCTGCCCACCACTCCAACTTTGACTTGAACAGCCTTTACAACCAGGTCCATATCTACAAGGCGGCAGTGCCAACTTTTGCCAGGACCCTGAAGGACGTCACCCTCAATCACAGCCCCAACACATCACACAGCAGCAACTGAGCAACGGACACCCTGCCCAGACCAGCGAGACACAGAGGATATACCTGTATCCCTGCACTAGAATCCCTATACTTTAAAGATTACAGCTTCTCCATCCTAGAGTGGGAGATCAACCATTTCCAGGCCCAGGAATATGTACAGGTCTGTGGTGACCTAAATGCCAGAACTTGACAAAAACCTGACACTCTTAGCACACAGGGGGACAAACACCTACCTGGAGGTGACAGTATTCCCTCCCCCATATGCCCCCCTAGGCACAACTACAACAACATAACCAACAAAAACATGTCACAACTCCTGTAGCTCAGTCACACGCTGGGTATGTACATAGTCAATGGTAGGCTTCGAGGGGACTCTTACGGTAGGTACACTTATAGCACATCCCTTGGCAGTAGTACTGTACACTACTTTACCACTGACCTCAACCCAGAGTCTCTGAGAGCGTTCAATACGTTTTAGACAACTTCCTGGACAAAACGTTCCACTATAATCGTGAAGGTGTAAATTTGGCAGTAGAAAACCTAAACAGTATATTTGACCTCTCAGCTTCCCTATCCAATCTAAAAATTTCAAGCAGATAACCTAAGATTAACACCAATGACAAATGGTTCGATGAAGAACGCAAAAACCTAAGAAAGAAATTGAGAAAGCTGTCCAACCTAAAACAGAGACCCAGAAAACCTGAGCTTATGACTTCACTATGGTGAATCATTAAAACAATACAGAAATACACTACAGAAAAAGAAGGAACAGCACGTCAGAAATCAGCTCAATGTAATTGAAGAATCCATAGCATCTAACCACACTAAACAAACAACAGCATGAAGAGTTATCTATCCAAAATAGAGATGTATGCATAGACCACTTCTCCAATCTTTTTAGCTCTATATCAAAGAACAAACAGCAAAAACATACACATGATCAAATACAATTCTTAGAATCATCTATTAAAGACTATCAATCAATCAATCAAATGTATTTATAAAGCCCTTCTTACATCAGCTGATGTCACAAAGTGCTGTACAGAAACACAGCCTAAAACCCCAAACAGCAAGCAATGCAGGTGTAGAAGCACGGTGGCTAGGAAAAACTCCCTAGAAAGGCCAAAACCTAGGAAGAAACCTAGAGAGGAACCAGGCTATGAGGGGTGGCTAGTCCTCATCTGGCTGTGCCGGGTGGATATTATAACAGAACATAGCCAAGATGTTTAAATGTTCATAGATGACCAGCATGGTCAAATAATAATAATCACAGTGGTTGTAGAGGGTGCAACAGGTCAGCACCTCAGGAGTAAATGTCAGTTGGCTTTTCATAGCCGATCATTAAGAGTATCTCTACCGCTCCTGCTGTCTCTAGAGAGTTGAAAACAGCAGGTCTGGGACAGGTAGCACGTCCGGTGAACAAGTCAGGGTTCCATAGCCGCAGGCAGAACAATTGAAACTGGAGTGGCAGCACAACCAGTTGGACTGGGGACAGCAAGGAGTCATCAGGCCAGGTAGTCCTGAGGCATGGTCCTAGGACTCAAGTCCTCTGAGAGAGAGAAAGAAAGAAAGAGAAAAAGAGAGAAAAGGAGAGAGAGAATTAGAGAGAGCATACTTCAATTCACAAAGGACACCGGATAAGAAAGGAGACATACTCCAGATATAACAGACTGACCCTAGCCCCCCGACACAAACTACTGCAGCATAAATACTGGAGGCTGAGACAGGAGGGTTTGGGAGACACTGTGGCCACGTCCGACGATACTCCCGGACAGGGCCAAACAGGCAGGATATGACTTTTGCTGACTACCAGAACACACTGGATTCTCCAATTATATATATAAAAAAATGTAACCTTTATTTAACTAGGCAAGTGAGTTAAGAACAAATTCGTATTTACAATGACAGCCTACGAACAGTGGGTTAACTGCCTTGTTCAGGGGCAGAATGACAAATTTTTGCCAGCTCAGGGATTCAATCTAGCAACCTTTCGGTTACTGGCCCAACACTCTAACCACTAGGCTACCTGCTGCCCCAAATTGAACTACAGGACAAAATACACACTGTCTATCATCATTGTCTATCAACAATGACAAGCCACCAGGGTCTTACAACTTGGATGGAAAATTACTGAGGATAATAGCAGATGATATTGCCACTCCTATTTGCCATATCTTCAATTTAAGCCTACTAGAAAGTGTGTGCCCTCAGGCCTGGAGGGAAGCAAAAGTCATTCCACTAGCTAAGAATAGTAAAACCCCCTTCACTAGCTTGGCAATGTAAATATATGTTTCCCATGCCAATAAAGCTCCTTGAATTGAATTGAGAAAGAAAGAGACAGAGTTTAAAAAAAGGAAATGGGACCAAGCCCAGTTTTCAAAAGTTATCTATCCGGATTTCGATTATCGGATTAAATGTATACACTGAGTGTACAAAACATCTTTCCATCACATAGACTAACCAGGTGAACCCAGGTGAAAGCTATGTTAAATCCACTTCAATCAGTGTAGATTAAGGGTAGGGGTCTAGGACACTGCATCTCAGTGCTAGAGGCATCACTGCAGACCCTGGTTCGATCCCAGGCTGTATCGCAACCGGCTGTGATCGGGAGTCCCATAGGGCGGCGCACAATTGGCCCATTGTCGTCCTGGCCCATTGTAAATAAGAATGTGTTCTTAATTGACTTTCCTATTTAAATAAAGGGAAAATAAAGCCAGATCAGAACTGGTGAGCTGGTTTCTGTTCATCATCCTTTTGTAGCCCACTGAGCTAAAGCCTACAGGCATTACTGTAGCTCATTGAACTACACTCATGTTACACCTCCACGAGCTACAGTAATACCTATAGGCTTTAGCACAGTGGGCTAACGTCAAAACAGTGCACTATATAGGAAGTAGGGTGCCATTTGGGACAAATACTTAGTGTAGTAGTCATTTAGAAATCAGAGGGAAATACAGAGGCATTTGATCACACCAGATCGACCAGATTGATCTTTCAGGGATTGGATAAGCACTCTGTTTCAGGAAGATGATGAATAACTTTGCTATATAAAACAATTATAACAATCTGTTATTGTCTGAGATGGGTGACAGCCAAGGATAACAAGTGATCTCTTTTGACATCACTCCTGAGCTCGCACCTGTCACTGATTTATTTGAGAGATATTGAGAACAATAATAAAAGCGATCATAGAAGGATTTCAACACTGTCCTTCTCACCCCCCCTACCCCCCCCCCCCCCCCATCGTCAGTACCTATTTGAGAGAGAGAGAGAGAGAGAGAGAGAGAGAGAGAGAGAGAGAGAGAGAGAGAGAGAGAGAAAAAAAAAAAAAGAGAGAGAGAGAGGGAGAGGGAGAGGGAGAGGGAGAGGGAGAGGGAGATTTAAGATATTCTAGGAATTCAGTTTGTTGTTAAAGAACAACGTTTTTTCTCCTAGAGTTTCTGTTTGGAGTTGGGGCTCTTGTCTTTTTCTTTGTTGTTGCTTTAGTTTAGACCCATTTAGTGGAGATTGTTTTTGAGAGTGAAATACTGCTTTCACATTCAGCTAATATCCCATTCTGAACCAGCAGGAACTGTGACCCAAATGGTACCCTATACATAGTGCACTACATTTGACCAGAGCCATATGGGCCCTGTTTAAAAGTAATGCACTGTCTAGGGATTAGGCTGCCATTTGGGTCACAGAACACCTCTCCTCATTCACAGCTTTCTTTGACGTCAGTGTGCTCTCGGAAAATAAAAAAGCTGTTATCTTTTCAAGGGACTGTTATTTACCCCTGTTTTAACTAGAACGTTCATGTTCTTTAGAATGGTTTCAGGTATACACACACACAAGATCAAGAAAATAAAAATAACTCTGGTTTCTCTTCAGTAACTAACCACTGGGCACAGACGTCAGTTCAACGTATAGTTTTGATTTACATTTAGTTGAATTGTCAACTAACGTGAAATTCAACATTAAATCAACAACAAATGTCTTAATGACATTGGATTTAGGTTAAAAGTTGGGTGAAAAAAATCAGTAATTTCAAATAAATTCATTGGGCCCTAATCTATGGATTTCACATGACTGGGCAGGGGTGCAGAGAGAGAGAGGGCATAGGCCCACCTACTCGGCAGCCAGGCCCATGCAATAGGGAGCCAGGCCCAGCAAATCAGAATTAGTTTTTCCCCACAAAACCGCAGATGAAGAAGCCAGATGTGGAGGTCCTTTGTTGGCGTCGTTACACGTGGTCTGCAATTGTGAGGCCGTACTGCCAAATTCTCTAAAACTACGTTATGGTAGAGAAATGAACATTAAATTCTCTGGCAACAGCTCTGGTGGACATCCCTGCAGTCAGCATGCAAATTGCACACTCCCTCAAACTTGAGACATCTGTGGCATTATGTTGTGTGACAAAACTGCACATTTTAAAGCAGCCTTATATTGTCCCCAGCACAAGGTCAAGAAGCTGTTTAATCAGCTTCTTGATATGCCACACCTGTCAGGTGTATGGATTATCTTGGCAAAGGAGAAATGCTCACTAACATGGATGTTAACAAATTGTGCACAAAATTGGATAGAAATAAGCTTTTTGTGGGTATGGAACATTTCTGGGATTTTTTATTTCAGCTCATAAAACATTGGACTTACACTTTATATTGCGTTTTGTTCAGTGTTCATTGTAGATCCAAACTGAAAAACGTACTGTGACGTTTGGGTCAGAGATCTTCATCAGACAGAGTTAAGACCTTGACAACCTACTGTACCGCTATACTGACTCTGCAGATGCAGTATGGAGCATCAGAACCAGGGAGAGCAGTAGAGCGATGTCGTCCCTCCTTTTATCTGTCAACTGGGGCTTCATCCCAAATCGCACCCTATTCCATATTCCCTATGGGCCCTGGTCAAAAGCAATACACTACAAAGGGAATAGGGTGGCATTTGTGATGTAGCCTAAACCTGAGACAAGCTCCACTTCCTGAACACTGAGACAACTGACTGGTACAACTCCTTATCTGCCTCATCCCCTGTCCTAACCATGTCCTCTAACACCACACACACACGCTTTATCTCCCCAGCCCCAGTTATCTCCCTCATCCCCTGTCCTAACCATGTCCTCTAACACCACACACACACGCTTTATCTCCCTAGCCCCAGTTATCTCCCTCATCTCCTGTCCTAACCATGTCCTCTAACACCACACACACACGCTTTATCTCCCCAGCCCCAGTTATCTCCCTCAGCCCCTGTCCTACCCATGTCCTCTAACACCACACACACACACGCTTTATCTCCCCAGCCCCAGTTATCTCCCTCATCCCCTGTCCTAACCATGTCCTCTAACACCACACACACACGCTTTATCTCCCCAGCCCCAGTTATCTCCCTCATCCCCTGTCCTAACCATGTCCTCTAACACCACACACACACGCTTTATCTCCCCAGCCCCAGTTATCTGCCTCAGCCCCTGTCCTAACCATGTCCTCTAACACCCCACACACACGCTTTATCTCCCCAGCCCCAGTTATCTCCCTCATCCCCTGTCCTAACCATGTCCTCTAACACCACACACACACGCTTTATCTCCCCAGCCCCAGTTATCTCCCTCATCCCCTGTCCTAACCATGTCCTCTAACACCACACACACACGCTTTATCTCCCCAGCCCCAGTTATCTGCCTCAGACCCTGTCCTAACCATGTCCTCTAACACCACACACACACGCTTTATCTCCCCAGCCCCAGTTATCTCCCTCATCCCCTGTCCTAACCATGTCCTCTAACACCACACACACACGCTTTATCTCCCCAGCCCCAGTTATCTCCCTCAGCCCCTGTCCTAACCATGTCCTCTAACACCACACACACACGCTTTATCTCCCCAGCCCCAGTTATCTCCCTCATCCCCTGTCCTAACCATGTCCTCTAACACCACACACACACGCTTTATCTCCCCAGCCCCAGTTATCTCCCTCATCCCCTGTCCTAACCATGTCCTCTAACACCACACACACACGCTTTATCTCCCCAGCCCCAGTTATCTCCCTCATCACCTGTCCTAACCATGTTCTCTAACACCACACACACGCGCTTTATCTCCCCAGCCCCAGTTATCTCTCCCAGCCCCAGTTCTCGCTACCCCAAAGGCAGAGCACCCAGCCCTGCCTGACAAGCTCTACTGTGTGGCTGGGATGGACACGGCATCTGCATCTGGCACCAAGCCCTGGAGAGACGGAGGCTGAGCACGCCTCTTTTCAGACTTTAGACGTTTAAGAGTGGTGCCAGGAAAATAACCTCTCTGTCAACATCAACAAAACGAAGGAGATGATCTTGGACTTCAGGAGTCAGAGGGAGCATGGCCCCATCCACATCAACGGGACCACAGTAGAGATGGTGAAAAGATTCAAGTTCCTGAGCGTACACATCACTGACAATCTGAAATGGTCCACCCACACAGACAGTGTGGTGAAGAAGGTGCAACGGCGCCTCTTCAACCTCAAGAAGCTGAAGAAATTTGGCTTGTCACCCAAAAATCCTCACAAACTTTTACAGATGCACCATTGAGAGCATCCAGGCTGTATCACCGGCTGGTACGGCAACTGCACTGATCACAACCGCAGGGCTCTCCAGTGGGTGGTGCGGTCTGCCCAACGCATCACCGGAGGCACACTGCCTGCCTTCCAGGACATCTACAGCACCCAGTGTCACAGAAAGCTCATCAAGAACCTTAGCCACCCGAGCCACGGCCTATTCACACCACTACCATCCAGAATGAGAGGTCAGTACAGGTTTATCAAAGCTGAGACCAAGAGACTGAAAAACAGCTTTTATCTCAAGGAATCAGACTGTTAATTAGTCACCACTAGTACCTTGTTCTGACCCGTACTCACTGTCACTACCATGCACTTTAGAGGCTGCTGCCCTATGTTCATAGTCATGGAACACTGGTTTAATCATGTTTACATACTGTTTTACCAATTTCATATGTACAGTTGAAGTCGAAAGTTTACATACACCTTAGTCAAACACGTTTAAACTCAGTTTTTCACAATTCCTGACATTTAATACTTGTAAAAATGCCCTGACTTAGGTCAGTTAGGATCACCACTTTATTTTAAAGGGGGTGAAATGTCCGAATAATAGTAGAGAGATGTCACGTTCGTTGACGGATGGATTGGACCAAGGTACATTTTACTTTATTTTAAATGACACCGAAAAAACAACAAAATACAAAATCGAACTTAAAGCTACATGCAGTGCAGAAAGCAACTACACACAAACAAGATCCCACAATCTAAGGTGGGAAAAAGGGCTGCCTAAGTATGATCCTCAATCAGAAACAACAATAAACAGCTGCCTCTGATTGGGAACCATACCAGGCCAACAAAGAAATAGAAACATAGATTTGCACAACCCAACTCACACACTGACCTAACCAAAGAGAGAATAAAAAAGGCTCTAAGGTCAGGGCTTGACAGTACCCCCCCCCCAAAGGTGCGGACCCCGGCCGCACACCTGACCCGATAGGGGAGGGCCCGGGTGGTTGCATCTCATCTCAGTGGAGGCTCCGGTGCGGGACGCAGACCCCACTCCGCTTGAGGCTCCCCCCACTTCGGTGACGCCTCTGGTGCGGGGATCGTCGCCGGGGACTCCGGACTGTAGATTGTCGTCGCGGACTCCGGACAGTAGATCGTCGTCGCGGACTCCGGACTGGGAACCGTCTCTGGAGGCTCCGGACTGGGAACCGACGCTGGAGGCTCCGGACTGGGGACCGTCGATGGAGGCTAAGTGCATGGAACTGACACAGGACGCACTGGGATATGCTGGAGATATGCACTGGAGGCCGGGTGCGTGGAGCTGGCACAACATGTCCTGGCTGGATACCCACTTTAGCTCGGTAAGTGTGGAGAGCTGGCCCAGGACGCACTGGGCTGTGAAGGCGCACTGGAGGCATAGTGCGTAGAGCCGGCGCAGGATATACTGGGCCGTGGCGGCGCACTGGAGGTCTGGAGCGTAGAGCTGGCACAATGCGTCCTGGCTGAATACCCCCTGTAGTACGACAAGTGCGGGGTGCTGGCACAGGCCGCACTGGGTTGTGCTGGCGAAATGGGGATACCGTGCGTAGAGCTGGCGCAGGATATCCTGGGCTGAGGAGACGCACTGGAGACCAGGACCGCTGAGCCGGCACAATCCGTCATGGACAGATGCTCACCTTAGCACGACAAGTACGGGAAGCAGGCACAGAATGCACCGGGCTAAGGGTGCGCACTGGAGGCACGGTGCTCAGAACCAGAATGCACCGGGCTAAGGGTGCGCACTGGAGGCACGGTGCGCAGAACCAGAATGCACCGGGCTAAGGGTGCACACTGGAGGCACGGTGCTCAGAACCAGAACACACCGGGCTAAGGGTGCACACTGGAGGCACGGTGCTCAGAACCAGAACACACCGGGCTAAGGGTGCACACTGGAGGCACGGTGCTCAGAACCAGAACACACCGGGCTAAGGGTGCACACTGGAGGCACGGTGCTCAGAACCAGAACACACCGGGCTAAGGGTGCACACTGGAGGCACGGTGCGCAGAACCAGAACACACCGGGCTAAGGGTGCACACTGGAGGCACGGTGCGCAGAACCAGAACACACCGGGCTAAGGGTGCGCACTGGAGGCACGGTGCTCAGAACCAGAACACACCGGGCTAAGGGTGCACACTGGAGGCACGGTGCTCAGAGCCAGAACACACCGGGCTAAGGGTGCACACTGGAGGCACGGTGCTCAGAACCAGAACACACCGGGCTAAGGGTGCACACTGGAGGCACGGTGCTCAGAACCAGAACACACCGGGCTAAGGGTGCACACTGGAGGCACGGTGCTCAGAACCAGAACACACCGGGCTAAGGGTGCGCACTGGAGGCACGGTGCGCAGAACCAGAACACACCGGGCTAAGGGTGCACACTGGAGGCACGGTGCTCAGAACCAGAACACACCGGGCTAAGGGTGCACACTGGAGGCACGGTGCTCAGAACCAGAACACACCGGGCTAAGGGTGCACACTGGAGGCACGGTGCTCAGAACCAGAACACACCGGGCTAAGGGTGCACACTGGAGGCACGGTGCTCAGAACCAGAACACACCGGGCTAAGGGTGCACACTGGAGGCACGGTGCTCAGAACCAGAACACACCGGGCTAAGGGTGCACACTGGAGGCACGGTGCGCAGAACCAGAACACACCGGGCTAAGGGTGCACACTGGAGGCACGGTGCTCAGAACCAGAACACACCGGGCTAAGGGTGCACACTGGAGGCACGGTGCTCAGAACCAGAACACACCGGGCTAAGGGTGCACACTGGAGGCACGGTGCTCAGAACCAGAACACACCGGGCTAAGGGTGCGCACTGGAGGCACGGTGCTCAGAACCAGAACACACCGGGCTAAGGGTGCGCACTGGAGGCACGGTGCTCAGAACCAGAACACACCGGGCTAAGGGTGCGCACTGGAGGCACGGTGCTCAGAACCAGAACACACCGGGCTAAGGGTGCACACTGGAGGCACGGTGCTCAGAACCAGAACACACCGGGCTAAGGGTGCACACTGGAGGCACGGTGCTCAGAACCAGAACACACCGGGCTAAGGGTGCGCACTGGAGGCACGGTGCTCAGAACCAGAACACACCGGGCTAAGGGTGCACACTGGAGGCACGGTGCGCAGAACCAGAACACACCGGGCTAAGGGTGCACACTGGAGGCACGGTGCTCAGAACCGGAACACATGGTATCTGAACCGTGACCTACTCCTCATCGTGATTACAGGAAGTTGGTTCTTGTTCCCACCTTTGCTCCTCTCGCCACCCCGTGTGCCCCCCCAAAAAAACATTTTTTGAGGCTGCCTCTCGGACTTCCGTCGTTTCCTTGATTCCTGGTCTCGTCGCCGTTCCTCTCTCGCTGCTCCGCCTGCTCCGCCTGCTTCCACGGCAGGCTCTCATGCCCTGCCATTACCTCCTCCCAGGTCCAGGATGTCCTCCACTCCTGGGCACGCTGCTTGGTCACTTGGTGGTGGGATCTTCTGTCACGTGCGTTGATGGAATGATTGGACCAAGGTGCAGCGTGGTAAGCGTACATCTTTCTTTATTTGATGAACACCCACCCAGGCTACACAGTAACTTTACAAACTCAAGATCCCACAAACTAAAGGTGGAAAACGGCGCCTAAGTATGATCCCCAATCAGAGACAACGATAGACAGCTGATAGACAGTGTCAGAAGTTTACATACACTAAGTTGACTGTGCCTTTAAACAGCTTGGAAAATTCCAGAAAAGTATATCATGGCTTTAGAAGCTTCTGATATGCTAATTGACATCATTTGAGTCAATTGGAGGTGTACCTGTGGATGTATTTCAAGGCCTACCTTCAAAATCAGTCTCTCTTTGCTTGACATCATGGGAAAATCAAAAGAAATCAGCCAAGACCTCAGAAAAAAAATTGTAGACCTCCACAAGCCTGGTTCCTCCGTGGGAGCAATTTCATAAACGCCTGAAGGTACCACATTCATCTGTACAAACAACAGTACGCAAGTATAAACACCATGGGACCACGCAGCCATCATACCGCTTAGGAAGGAGACGCGTTCTGTCTCCTAGAGATGAATGTACTTTGGTGCAAAAAGTGCAAATCAATCCCAGAACAACAGCAAAGGACCTTGTGAAGATGCTGGAGGAAACAGGTACAAAAGTATCTATATCCACAGTAAAACGAGTCATATATCGACAGAACCTGAAAGGCCGCTCAGCAAGGAAGAAACCACTGCTCCAAAACCGCTATAGAAAAGCCAGACTACGGATTGCAACTGCACATAGGGACAAAGATCATACTTTTTGGAGAAATGTCCTCTGGTCTGATGAAACAAAAATAGAACTGTTTGGCGATAATGACCATCATTATGTTTGGAGGAAAAAGGGGGAGGCTTGCAAGCCGAAGATCACCATCCCAACCGTGAAGCACGGGGGTGGCAGCATCATGTTGTGGGGGTGCTTTGCTGGAAGGACTGGTGCACTTCGGGAGGAAAATTATGTGGATATATTGAAGCAACTCAAGACATCATCTCAAGACATCAGTCAGGAAGTTAAAGCTTGGTCTCAAATGGGTCTTCCAAATGAACAATGACCCCAAGCATACTACCAAAGTTGTGTCAAAATGGCTTAACCAAACATCTAGGTATTTGAACCCAATACATCCCACTCTACTTGAACCCACTACATCCCATCTCAGTCTACTACCCCGTCCAATAAAGACGACACAGTTAGTCAAATCTGTCTGTCTGTCTGTCTGTCTGTCTGTCCGTCCGTCCGTCCGTCCGGCCGGCCGTCCCTGTCTTTCTTTCTCCCTCATTCTCTTTCCCTGTCCATCCCTTCCTCAATCCCTCCCAACCACACACAAGTATAGAAACACAAAGCACCCCTTATTAACTCAAACCTCCACCGTTCACATTAATTCTATAAAGGTCAGGATCCTGTCAAAGTAATGCTGAAGGCCTGCAGGTCAGGGGAGTCAGAAAAACAATGCTCTGCTCGCTGTGCCAGAAATACAATACAATAGGACAGGAATATTAAACAGTCCTGAAGAATAAGCTGTGTCAGGCTTCTCAGAGCCAGACGTGTATCCCAGATGGCACGCTATTTCCTTTTCAGAATATAGGGCCCGGGTCAAAGGGTGCCAAATGGGACGCAGACTAAAAGAGTCTGCTAAGAGCACAGGAGGTTGGTGTTATCTTAACTGGTGGAGAACAGGCGTGTGTTAATGGCTGGAGCGGAACAGGTGGAATGGAATGGAATACATCATACACTCCTCCTCTACAGTCAGTGTTGTTGTTCCTACATACACTCCTCCTCTACAGTCAGTGTTGTTGTTCCTACATACACTCCACCTCTACAGTCAGTGTTGTTGTTCCTACATACACTCCTCCTCTACAGTCAGTGTTGTTGTTCCTACATACACTCCTCCTCTACAGTCAGTGTGGTTGTTGTTCCTACATACACT